>NW_025932825.1:0-4269 GCF_000764305.2 Hyalella azteca
CAGAATTAGTTGTAATGTTGGGCATCATGGGAAGAACATTTGATGAAGAGACACAAATTGGCTGGGCACCAACCACACCATGGCTAGTGTGGGAAGGCAGATCATCCAGGTTACATTGAAGTGCTGAGTTCTGAGTTAAGCCTATGGCTAAGGGAGGTCGGAGGTGGTTGTGAAAGAGATGGAATTGCATTGGGATCGAAAGAGGAGAGTAACGAGTTTTCATGGCTGGAGCAAGTGTTTCCATCTGAGTCTGAATGACTTGAAGCTCCACTTTGTTTTCTCCGTTTGTTTTTTCCCATCGTGTCCAGCTCAGCCTGCTCAGGCAGCCCTGCAAGGCTGACACGGGGCAACCGCCCTTCAACGGATTACGAAAAATAATAATAATAGTATTTATAGGTATAAATAATGCTGAGAAATAATTACAATTTTGCAGTGGAGAAGAGTAAGTCAGTTGCCTTTCCTTTGTTCTCGAAGGCAAATCACAGCTGTATGTCAGTCACCAGCTTCTATTGAAAATAATATTTCCGAGCCGCGCGTACGCAGGTCCGGAAATTGAAACGGATCATATCAGAACCATTAGGCTAGTGAAGTATATTATAGTACTTTACTTCCTACTCAGAGCATCAACAGTATTGTCAGGGAGGCTGTTCCACATGTCAGTGACTCGAAACGAGAATAATTTTGGTCGAATGGATGAGTTGCAACGCATTTTTTTGTAACCATTTCCCCTTGCGTTGATTCCTGTTTCAAATTCTAGAAATATATCTGGGATTTTGAATAAACCCTGAGTATGCTTGTATACTTCAATGAGGTTACCACACAGACGTCGATAACAGAGGCTTGGAAGTTCACAATTCTAATATTTCTTCATAAGACGCCCTCTGAGCCTGAAATTATCCTTGCTGCACGTCTCTGAACAAAATCGCTTGATTTTTTGTCCTTTTTAAGATTCGGCGACAAAACAACAATTTCATCGCTTCTGCATCTATGTACCCGGACTCGGAGGAGCGTCGGATCAGTGCTATTGAATTTGTTAACTTAACTTTCAATATGCCAAGAAACTTTCAAATCGTTTTCGACAAATACTCTCAAGTTTCTTTCCGCTGTCTAGTTCTCATTTACTACTCTCTCGTTGCAACCTGCCTTCTCATACTTTAAGCTTGCTGTTCATTGCTCTTACCAAGGTGAATTACTTAACATTTGTCAGCATTGAAACGCAGCTGCCACGTATCAGCTCAGTCAATTAAACTATCTAGATCATCTTGCAATTGCACTTTGTTTGACGCTACTGAATGGTTTTATAAATTTTTATGTCCTCGACATACATGGAGCACACATTAGACACTACTTCTGGTAGATCGATTATGAAAACAACAAATACAATAGTCCCAAGAACGCTTTCTTGCGACATGCTACTGAGCACTGTTGCCCAGTCTGATACGGTTCCGTTAATACTGACACGTTGTCATGAGTCGCTGAATGAGAGATCATACTCATCCGAAGCCGTTCGTGGAACCCTTGAGCTCAAGTCGGGTTCTACCTGTAAGCCAACTGTAGCCTCTGCCACGGGATAGAAGTAGAGCGGGAATTAATAATTTTTTCAGTAAACTTATACGAAAAAATGGATGCTTGATGATTTTAAATAATTAACAGTGTTCAATTATTATTCCGCTATCACCTCGTTTAGTGAATTGTTGAGGTGCTACGTCTTCACTGGCTGTGATAAAATGTTATTGAAATGCATTGTAGCATTTGGACGCTGTTTGTTCTGTATAGCATAGCTGTGTCAGCATTGATTAGTCCGCTGAACCTGTTACCGATTCTGAAAATCGCAAAAAGTACCAGTCGGCGCACCAATTGTATGTTACTAGAGACATGTTGCAAGCCTCCGCGCACCAGTTGTATGCTACTAGAGACATGTTGCAAGCCTCGCCACACCAGTTGTATGTTACTAGAGACATGTTGCAAGCCTCGCCACACCAGTTGTATGTTACTAGAGACATGTTGCAAGCCTCGGCGCACCAGTTGTATGTCTGTCTCTTATACACATCTAGATGTGTATAAGAGACAGNGTTAAATAAAATTAACTCGTTGTTAAGCTTCCAACAAAACAATTTCTGTATGCCATGCATCTGTGCGCTCACTGCGCTGCAATTAAACATTCAAATTATTCTATACTTCATTGATAAATGAACAAGAATTGCAGACAGCGACGAAGCCAACCGTCATAGCCCTCCTTGCCTGTGGCAAGGGGCAAGATTGCCGACTGCGTCATCCTGTAGGTTAGAAGAGATGAGTTTTTATCTCAAAATAAAATTCTTATCACAAACTTCATGGTTGAAGCCTTTGTAGAAACTAAATTGAAGGAGTTAATGCGAGAGGAATTTGACAGTTGTTCAGTCGGTTGGCCTTGAGCCTCAGCTACACCTGCTGTCAGAAGACGGTTTTCAAACGCTCGCGGGAAACATTTTTGGTGTAGACATAAGCATTCGCCGAACAGGGATACAATGCCGACAGCCGCTTCGCTGTTGTCGTAAACCTTGCGCATGGGCAAAGGTTCGGTGGGGGAAGAGCAGCTTGAGGCCTTAATTTAACTTTTAAACTAGCCCTAACATGCAATAGCGATATCTATACAGTCTTAGAGTTAAGAAGCCACATAGAGCGCTAGATGCCCGTAAACAAGACCAGTCCGCATGGGTCCACCAGACATCGCCCTACCTTTACATATGTACCCCGGATCTATGCTTACCGGCAGCCAATGACGGAGAGTTAGGTCAGGTTAGGTACGCTGTGATTTTCTGTGCACCTTTAGGCGTACGCGATTCAATTAATAATCACCTGAGGTTGGTTCGGGGACCGTGAGTATGAGGATAATGAGGGACGAGTTATTTATTGATAAAGTGCTTATACTTTAGAGTGAGTATATATAGGCTTACAGGTTATAGGTTTGGAGTGCTAAATGAGTAGAACGTTAACACGTTCGTTCGGGGTTCGTACTGACGTCTTCCGGGTTTAGACACGCTTATAAAGTCTTTATCGAGTAAAACAATCAAGGAAGGCTAACACAAGGATATGTTTATCAACATCGGGATGAAAAAACTATCTTCTAACCAGGAATAAATTATTTGAATGCGGAATGAAACTAATTGAATGCAAAGTAATGGTTAATAATTTGCATCTTACAGTTAGATTTGGTTTAGCTCAGGAGTAGGGATAAGTTAGAGATGTGGCCGTTGCGGGATTAATTCCAAACAGACCTAATTGAAATTAGTTTAAAAAATTAAATCAAAGCAAGGCACCGTGGTAGGAAAAATACTTATTTTTGCATCCTTTCGCTTTTGACTAAGACGCAAGCTGTGTGCAAATGCACGGCTCATAAAGAGTGAGCAGCAAATACAGCAGTAATTCGAGGAGTTATTGTTTGAGAGATAAATTCTTCTTTGATATTGATACTGAGAAGTATCTAGATAACCTCACAAACAATTTGAATAATCATTTACATATGAATATGATCAATGATAATTCGTTTTTTTTTTACTTGCTGGGGGTTTCCCCTAATTTTTCATGACCTGGAGGTAAAATTTTGGGATTTAATTTGTATTTATATATAAATGTTCCTATTATTCGTAAAATTTTAATTGTAGCACATCAAATTGGGTTAATATTTGGAAATGTTTGTTATTTGGGTGACCTTGTCCTAAGCGAACTAGTCCTATAGACGCAACAATGACGCAATGGCATTTACGCCGGGGCGCCGGCCGACGAGCCAATTAAAGGCACTACCGTTTTATCAGATGGGCATTTTTCTGGTCAAAATTTGCTGATTTCAGCCTTCTCTCGATTGAGTTGGCTGAAAAAAAAACATTAAATAAAAAGTAATCTGCAAACTTGGCTCGATGTATGGCATGGCTGAACTGATGCAGTGTATGGGATAACGGGAGCTGTGAAAATTTGAAACGATTCAAGAGTACGTGATCAGTGAGAGATGATGTAGGTACATCTCATAAATCATGATGTCGATCATATTCATCGCTTGAGGTGCAGCGGACAGTCTAAACACCGAGAAACAGGCAATTTATACGCTTTTTAGTGGCTAGTGCTACATTTTTATCAGCTGACTTCTAAGACGACTAGCAGTTCGACTGCTTGAGTTTCTGACCTATCATGTGACTTCCATGACGACCAGCTGTTCTGCTGCTTGAGTCTCTGACCTATCAGGTGACTGCCATGACGACCAGCTGTTCTGCTGCTTGAGTCTCTGACCTATCA
>NW_025932825.1:4430-11063 GCF_000764305.2 Hyalella azteca
GTGTTGCTTGGTCAGCTGCTATACATGTTGTGATGTGTTGCTTGGTCAGCTGCTATACATGTTGTGATGTGTTGCTTGGTCAGCTGCTATATATGTTGTGATGTGTTGCTTGGTCAGCTGCTATACATGTTGTGATGTGTTGCTTGGTCAGCTGCCATACTTTTTGTGATGTGTTGCTGGTCAGCTACTATACATGTTGTGATGTGTTGCTTGGTCACGTCATTCTATGAGCGGGAGATGGTCATGGTTCGCTCAAATACCAGCATCCGACATCAGACACCGTGAGGAAGCTTGACCAGCTGCTCTTTTCGGTTATAATAAGCAGATTCCCGAAAAAAAGCTTCTAAATAGGAGCGGAATACGGTAGATGGCTGACTGACGCTTGATTTACCTCAAAGGCGACTCTATAGACTGCTGGGCGACCTAAACAGGAATCCAAAATTCGACTGGGAGGCAGCCTATTAACTGAATTATAAGCTTATCCTCCCAAGATTTGAACGTCTCGGACAAATTTACGGCCGGACTCGCAGCCGATCTCACGGCCAATCTCCAAAGTCAATGATCAAGGAATATCTTCCAAACTAATGAACGCAGCTCGATGAAACTTGCTACACGTATTTAAGAGGACCTAACGGTGATGTTTAGCTCATGACAATTTTTTTCAGTTTCGCGGAGATACGACTGGAATTTCTGATGCCGATTTTTAAAATTGCATTGACCAAGAGCCGTATAAGTATAGCCGTATAACTCGCAAACGAAGGCAGAATCGAAACAATTGTCATGAGCTAAACATCACCGTTGGGAGGTTAGGTGTTTATATACGAAGTTACGTTCAAATCAATTTAGGGGCTTAGAATGAATTTCTTGATCACTGCGAATTTGAGCACATAATGCAGTTTGAATCACACATGAAGATGAAATGGAAAACAATTCGCGAACGAAGTCAAATCGGAAAAAAATTCCCGAGCTAACATCACCTTATGATAGTTATGAATGTATATTCAAAATTTCGTTCTAATCTGATCAATAGTTTAGAAGAAATTCCTTGATCACTGAGAAGTTCGGTCCGTATCACCGTATAACTCACGAATTGAGGCGAAATTTAAAAAAATTTCACGAGCTAAACATCACCGTATTATAATGAATATGTGTACCAAGTTTCATCGAGCTGCCTTCATTAGTTTGGGAGATATTAATTGATCATTGAATGTGGGGAAACCAGCAGCGAGTCCGGCCGTTAAATTGTCCGAGACATAAGATTTGGTTAATTGACAAATTTTACGATAATAAGGTAAAATATAGTCACAAAATGACTAAAGAAGAATAGATATTTTAACTCTGTTAATGATGTTGATAATATGAAAACTATTTATTGCACTTTCCCCAATTTCGTGACGTCGTCTGGAACAATGTCTTTAAATTTTTAAACTGATGAGGTAGCTGGTATCCGAAACGTTTTTAGTGAAATTATTGTGGATTTGCTTGTCTTTTTCTTTGCTTTTTAATCATTAGTACACTAGCGATTTAACCGGACCAATAATATAACTACTGTAAATCATGCTACATTTGCATGCGGAAGGATATTTAATTTTCGACTCGATTACCCACTTATCCAACATGGAAATTTTGAGGAAATGCTTGCCGAATTTTTTAACTGTCGTTTTTTTCGGTTATCGTTCAAATTATGACGAAGTCGAGTTTGTTCTCTTTTTTCTGATAGGGGCTTCTCTGACTTCCACATATAGTAGAACACAGTTTGAAACATGGGCCAAATAGAGCGAACACTGAGAGAAATTTTCGCCTCCAGAAGTGAGTCATTCACAGAAGTGGGTCATAGTGACCTACTTGCTTTACTTCACGCTGCAATAGCCGCGGAAAACCGGCACATGGGACGTCGTCTGCGTAGGAGGCAATGTGGATGTTTGGAGGTGGTTCGGGTATGTCGTGCATGTATAGATTAAAGAGTGAGGGTGATAGGACGGAGCCCTGTGGGACTCCGTTGGGTATGAGTGTTGTGTGTGATGACTTGCCTGAGTAATGTACGTATGCTTGTCTGCCTGATAGGTAATTGGCAAGCCAGCGTTTGTTGTTGTGTAGTGTGGTATTGAAAATTTTGTTTGTGAGAGGGAGGCGAGGGATGGCATCAAAGGCTTTACTGATGTCTATTGTAAGTAATAGTGTTCTGTGTGCGGGTTTGCTGGAGTTGATGCCATCGTTTATGCTTTGTGTGAGGTTTGTGAGTAGTGTTGTGGCCGAGTGGTGAGGTCTGAATCCGTGTTGTGTTGGAGAAAGTGTAATGTGTGGAGTGGCTGTGTTCAGTATGAGGCGCTCTATGACTTTTGATGGTGTACAGAGGAGTGTGATTGGTCTGTATGAGGCGGCCTCAGTGGGTGGTTTGTTGGGTTTGAGAAGTGTGATTATTTTGCCAATTTTCCAGATGTATGGTATTTTGGAGTGTGAGTAGGAGAAGTTGGCAATGTTTGTAAGTGTCGTGATTCCGTGTGGGTCAAGGTGTTGGTGTATGTTTGTAATGTTGTCGGGCTCAGCAGCGGAAGAGTTTTTAATTTGTTGTATGACCCTTTTGGTGTCGTTTGTAGTGGATAGGGTAGCTGTTGGGTCTAGTGGAAATTGTTGTTTGCGTCTGATCATGCGTCTGTCTTCTTTGTATTTGGGTAACCTACTTATGTTTGCGTAGTGTTGTATTAGGATGTTTGCTTGTGCTTGTCTGGTGGGGATGTTGTCTGTGTTGGTGGTGATTGCTGAGTGGGTGTGTTCTTGTTTGCTGTTTGAGTTGTGTAAGCTGCGTATTGTTCTGTATAGATGTGTGATGTTGGATTTGTGGTCCAGTGTATCCAGGAACTCGAGCCAGGCCCGTTGCTGTTGCTCTGTAATTTTGTTCTGAATTTGTGCGTTTAGTTCCTGGATTTCTCGAGTAGGTAGTGATTGGTGAGTGAGGGGTGGGTGTTTATCTGAGATTGTTCCTGAGATTGTTCCCCCCGGCGGGGTATTCGTCCCTTGTTTGTTTGTTAATAGGTAGATTAACATTGCAGTCAAGAAATGACAAACTACTCTTAGTTAGATTCAAGCTTTATGGTGAATTGGATGGAATAGAAAATTGAAATTAAAGTTTTCATGAGGGAGATGGTTAAAAATTAGAATGGTGTCATTAATGTATCAGTTAAATAGAATATTGGCTTTAAATAAAGTGGACAATTGGCCAGCTGAGCAACTGTGTGAAAGCACATGTAAATATTTGCAGAAGCAGAACCAAAAGAAGACCCATGCCCAAACAATTTGTTGGAAAAACTTGCTGCCAAATGTGGAAAATTTGTTTTAAACTTGGAATTCGAGAAGAGGTTTAGAAAGTTACAGCTTAAACTAATAATGAAAGTTACTGTCCAAGTCATTTACATCTTTGAACAAAGAATTGAGGAAGATTTCAATTGTTTCAAAAATGGTTTTGTCATAAAAAATTTTTCACACCAAAGAAATCCTAAACATATGTATAATCCTTATTAATATTGGCCATGACTTACAAAATATTAAGGCATAAATTGAAGTTGTAAAGTCCATAATAACATTCAGATGAAAATACAAAGGATCCTTAGTTAAATAAATATTCCTCTTTAAGTAAGAATAAACAAAATTTAAATATATAGGAGTGTGTAAAATATAGGTAGCAGATAATCAAATTGCTATCATTTATTTAAAATAGTTAAACATAATTTATTTCAGACTGCAGTTCTATCTGAGGTATTCATGCCATTGCGCCACAGTTGTTTTCATGCACTTGGGATTGATTCAGTTAACCCTCATCTGCTCCTGTCTTACTCAACCATAAATAGTAACTTGTGATAGAATTAATTCTTTCCAGTTCTTGTACTGAAAAATTTGTATAAAATAATTTGTAGTAATTGTTTCATCTTCCTTGATTTGTATTAGAATATAAATTCTGTTTTTTTTTCTGTATATTTGTTAAAGTTTGTGTGATTGTTTTCCTTTAGCCTGGCATTGAAATGTATAGGGGCTATTCAACTCATATCTTCAATACTGGTACCTGCTTTTGGAATATTAGCTGGACTTGAAACAGGAAACACAAAGTATTGTGAAATTGCAAGGGGCAGATTAGATCAATACTTTAAATTTGATTTTTAAATTGGTATATATAAACTTTGACAAAGTTTTTATGAAGTTTGGACATGGTGCTAAGCTCACATAAAGTTTACTGAAGTTTGGATGAATCTCATGACAATTTGGAGACCTTTTGGGCAAATCTTGGCCAAATTGAATGCAAACTTTTGACAAATCTTATACTAATTGTTGGTGAGATCAAATCGGCCAAATATTGGTCTGTTGACTTGGCTTAGAATGTTCTGAATTTTTTTGTGCTCATATATTCAAGACAGAATCTACTTAACTCATTGCTTGCTAAATTTAATTGATATACAGTGACATTTGTTGAATCATTCAATTTCATATGTGTATTTTTGTCCTCCACAGATCATCAATGCAACAAGCAAAGAATTCCAGTTGAATTTTGATGCAATTGTTGAAATTATTATCTAGGTTTTGAGCCTCTATTTCTTTTCTATACATTCTCTCCAGTATTATTACCTTTGCCACATAACTTGATAGATTTAAAACATCAACTGCTGTAAACATTGATCACCACATGTGTAGATGGCATCCATTACCAAAGAATGCAATGTTGTGCTGCACCAACTCTCTGATGCTGCAGTCAGGAGGGGCAGATGTCCTGAGCAGAGCCTCACTGGAGTGTCTCCTGGTGCTGTTAAAGTCAAGTCTGAAGGTAAGTCAATTTTAAATGGCCTTCTCTTGACTTATCTCTATACAGAAGTGGATTGTCAATTGTTCTGTGTAATTTCTGCCTTCCTTTTTTACATTTAAATGATGATTGCTTATCATTTTATGTGATTTTACCCTATAAGATTTAATTTCATTGTGCTGAAATATATCTCTAATGGATTTCCACTGCCCCATATCTGAGGGAATCTCAACCTGTTAATTTGGGGAATTTAATTATACTCCGTGAAGTCTTGCCTGCAACCTATTTTTCAGCCATAGAAATGGTTGCTCCTGCAATCAATATGAAAGAGGAGCCTGGAGATGAGGCTGAGGATGTAACTGTGAAGGAGGAACCATTCCTGTATGGAGATGAGGTAATGAATGCCTTGCAAGTATATGATATTCCAGCAAATATTTTCATGAAAAAAATATGAATGGTGATACTTCACTTTTCAATCTCATATGGAATCTTTTTCTTATGTTTTCTGAACCGTAATTTTGTAGGTAGGTAGGATATCACTGAAATTGTTACTTCATCATAATATAAATCAAAATCAAAGGAGGTGAACAAGAGCACCTGAGAAATGAAAAAGAAAATGAATAGGAAAGAATCCTTGCGACAAGTGAATATAATTTCTTTCAAATATTATGTATCACTTTGAAACTTATCAACATTGTCCTCTTCTTTTCTTTTGCTCCAGGCTTGTTCAGCTGAGCATCTCAGCCCTCCACCTGCACCCTCATCTTGTGTGCCATGCAAGACGGAAGCTCAGGTTGAGGCTCCCAATGCCCACCAAATCTCACCACCACACACTTCTACCCTGTTTATGAATCAGGTATGCGTTTATTAAAGCATTTAGTTCATATAATCTTGAAATAGTAAATTGCTAGGCTTTTATGTTTTAGTGTTTTTCCTTAAGATTTATTCTTTTCGTGATGTAACCAGAAACTCCCTGTTCTGTTGTGTTCTTCAGATCGTCTGAGTAACAGGTGCGCTGTCCCGATCTCCCGTGATAGCAGACGGCTACCACGTCATCTCGCCGATTCTCGGCTTTTGAGACTGTTAACAATTATTACATAGTGGCAAACCAGTGATTTTTTAGAATCAGTTCATTTTTAATTTTCTCATTCACTCAAGATTTAAGCCAATATCTTATGTATGCAGTATGATGATGCTGGTATCCATGATACTTTTCTGGTCTACTTATAGTTATAGGACTTGAAATTGTACTTGAAGGAGAGTCTAAAATGAGAATGCCAATAGATGTTACAATGACATTACTGTCTGGCTTAGCCTTGAGAGCAAATCCTAATTCCTGAACACTGATCAGTAATCAACAGTCAACATTTCCAGGCTTCCAGCCTCTCAGTGCAAATATGTAGAAACAACTTGACACCAAGACCAAGTTTTCTGGCCAATGGCCAGAACATCTCATACCTTGGAGATGGGCAGTGGCCATCTCTGAGGTGTGAATGTTATTGGCATGTGCCCAGTGGTTAAAGTTCAAAGTACCAAGATTGGAGCAGTGAGGCACTGGTTTGATCCCAGCTCTGTCAGCCTTTGTACGCCAGTTTATGGTCAGATTAGGCAGGGAGGCCTGGTGGTTAAGCACAGCCAGAGCTGGGCAGCGCTACTTGGAAATGTAGCGGCGCTACCGCTACCACTACATGCTCTAAATGTAGCCGGCGCTACCGCTACCGCTACACCCACTAGATTGTAACGGGCGCTACCGCTACCGCTACAGTAAAATGTAGCGCGCTACATTAGCCGCTACAATGGCCAAAATTATTGGAAATCTCTAAATATTTATTGTTCTGCTATTGGGA
>NW_025932825.1:11464-14464 GCF_000764305.2 Hyalella azteca
AAGTTTCAAAACGATCCGTCGGTAAACAAAAAAGTTTTGTTGTGGGTGGAGCCGGTCCCCTTGAGTAAAATCTAAAGGCTTTATCTATAAATGTAGTGGTAGCGCCGTAGCAGCAAAACCTCGTATTGCTACTTAAATATGTAGCGGGCGCTACCGCTACCGCTACATTGCCTTAAATGTAGAGCCGCTACCGCTACTGAAAATGTAGTGGCCGCTAGTAGTGGCCGCTACATGTAGCGCGCTACTGCCCACCTCTGAGCACAGCAGAATTGAATCAGTGAGTTGCTTGTTCGAGACCGCAACAAGCTGTGAATATTCTGCTATGTTAAGAGTTGGCAACAGGCCTACAAACTAACAAATGCTGAAACCGCTATTATTGTTATCAAGTGTTGACTGTGGAACCGTCTTAAACTGAGGAAATTTCAGAAAATTTTCATGGGATTGTTGCATTGCAAAGATTTCAAATGAAACCTCAATAATTTTGCAACAGGAAATTGCTTTGGAATGCACAGTTCAATAAGATCACCTGATTTGAATCAGTCTATAAATTGGCAAGTTATCTTAATTCCTAACAGTTGACTAAACTCTTATTTTTCATTTGATCGTTTGAATGCCTTTTGCTTAAAAAAAATCTGTATGGACTCCACTGTGCAGAGAGTGGATGAATATTGCAAGATCTTTGGCGACGCTTCAGTAGCAAAATTTATGCCTTCAGAAGATCTTGCCAACACATTTAGATTGAAATTCTTGCATTTAATATATCTATTTGTCAGTCTTCCGGTCTTTGGCCAACTATTTAGAAAAAAGTAAGGTTTCTGGTATGTTGGATGGATCAGGATGCAGTAAAGCTTGTCCAGAAATTTGTTGCGATGAGTTTTCGCCAAAAAAAGAAAAATGTAAACAAAATGTAGTTGCGGTCACATTAGAGTGGTCAGACTGCATCATCACATGTTCAGTTGACACTTCAAACATGTTCAGTTAACATCACATGTTCAGCTGTACAATAGGACTGTTTTTAGGGTAAAATTAGTTATTTGGGGTAACATGTGCATGCAACCTTGTAAATAAGTTCGTGGCTTGTAAATAGTTTTTCATTACTCAGTGTAAATGGCTTTTCATTAAAAATTACCCGGCAACGCATCTTGAAAATGGTTAGTGACGCTTTGGGCTTAAAAACCAATATATTGGCAACACTGCTTCCACCTTCTGCACCCTGGTATGGAGTATGGACTAAGAATAACTATAGCAATCGGGGTGTGGATGATGCCCCCAAGGTTTGTTAGTTGAATGTAAACAAATAGTTTTCAGTCAATAGGATATTTTTAGTATTATTTAGTAGTGAATAAAAATTTGCTATACTTAGCTTTTTTGTTGATGAAAAGGCTATCAGAAAATGACAAATAAAAAAGATTAATCACTTTTTTTTAGCAATTAAAGTTATACAAGTGAGAGACGAGTGAAATGTTAATTGATAATTTATTTAAATCTACGCTGTCTTCATTCAGAGTCAATTAAGCTACCATTATTTTGCCACATGACGAGCTGATGACCACAACTTGCTATTAACCAGTTAGCCTCTGAACACTACCCTACTACTTGAGGCCACTTATTCCAAAATTAGTGGTGATTAGTATTAAGCAGACAAAGTGGCTATTGCAACTGGAAACTTTGAAATGAACCTTAAGAGTTGGCTGTGTTGGTGGCTATGAGCAGGCTTTCTCTGGCCCTTCAAATTTGCTCTCATTCAAAAGATGGACATTAGGAGTATCATTTTGCATAATAAAGTGCTTGCAATGATGAAATTGTTAAAAAAATGTATATTTGAGGATATTTTATAGTTCATATTTTGTTCTAGGACATCTCATCTCAGTATTGTCCCAGATTTAAAAAACGTTCCAAATTTTTTTCCCCAATTGGGACTAAGATTCTTGTCTTGTGTTGTCTAAGAGGAGGGACTGTCATACCAGTGAATGCTGATGCACATTTTGCACAATGGTATTTTTGAACTAGAAGTGATCAGTAATGCACTAATGCACAGTAGGAATATCTTTACATCTATTTGGTGAACTAATTTGAAAATTATTCACCAACAAAAGCTGGAGATCAATAATTGATATGTATTTCAATATATATTTTTAGTACATAAAATTTCTATTAGCATACATGGAAAAATCTTGTTGTACCATCAAACGGGATAAAAAGGGATGGTTTTGTGCAATTTTTGTTAATAACTTCTTACCATGAAACATTTCAGAAACAAGTTTAGGCTCATTTTATAGCTCTTTGCGAATGCTATCAAATGGCATCTTCAAAAAGTATGCTATTCGTAAGGTGCCAGACGCAAAATAAAACCGTCCTGATTTACCTCTGGGAACGGGGTAATCCAGGACACTTGCAATAAAAGTTAATTTTAAAACGTTTGAAGCATGCAGAGTGTACTCATCAATTACTATCAGTACTCTGAAGTCCTCCTCTTTCTTTGTAGATGATGTAGATGTAAAATAAATGACATTTTCTGTGATTTTTACTTGTTTTTCCTTTTTTGATATATTACCATATTCATTAATTACCGTATTATTAATGTGATATTACTGCAGGGTTGGTAATTTTTTTGATTTAAAAAAAAATCAAAAATCAATGATTTTTTTTTATTTTTTCATGATTTTTTTTATTTATTTGATTTTTTTGATTTTTTTCAACTTTTTTGTCTTTTTGAAGTGTTATTTTTTATGTTGCAATTAGCATACTAACAATAACAGTATATGGATCATAATGGATGGCTAAAAAGGGCACTTATTGCCTTCAATTATGGCCAACAGGCCAAGGTGTTGTTTACCACTTAGGGATTTTTGGGCAAACAATTATTGGTACTATGTCTATTCATTAGCTTTGTAAAGTTTGTATGGAGCAAGGTAATGAGCTAACTATTGACCATTTAACTGGCTTCAATATACAAAAAAACTTCAGGAATACAGATCTTCTAAACATTGAAGAGTCACA
>NW_025932826.1:0-656 GCF_000764305.2 Hyalella azteca
TCAGAAGGCAGGAAGTGTGTGCAGAGTGGCATCAAAATTGAGCAAAAACCACAGAGATCACCGTACAGAAAATACTGAAAAATTATAGTTCACGCTAAAAGATTTTTGTATGTGTGTGTGTGTGTGTACAAACAAAAATGAAATGCCTGTTGTAGAAATATCAGCGCGAATATTTAAAATAGAAAGTGCGGTTTTCAAAGTGCACTCGTTTGTAAAGTGCGTTTTCAGAGGGCATTAAAAACGAGTAGGACATATCGAATTCACGGAACACAAATGTGTGATACACGTACGTTAGAAAGAAAGTAAAGTGAATCAAAACACGATCCTTAAGTCTTCAACTCATGTTAACTTTTTTCCTACACCCTGATATGTAACTGGCGAAGACCCGTGCGAGGTTTTGTTACAAAAATACATACACTGCCAAAAAGTAATAAAATCTTGTGAAACGGTTTAGTTATTTATCTAATGGAAAATAATTTTTCAAAAATTAAATTCGATTGAAAATTTTTTATCTGACTGCTTTTGGCTAGAGGATACGATGTTAGTAGATCTAGCACGACCGTTAGACGCAACCTACAAGCAAAACAATGATTTAGCGTTACAAGCGTTTCCGTGGGCAGAATTCGGGCTAATTACATCACATTTTTGGACCAGAA
>NW_025932827.1:0-676 GCF_000764305.2 Hyalella azteca
ATCGTAGCCAGGTATGCGTGCGCCCAGAAAAGACGTGCATATCGTAGCCAGGTATGCGTGCTGCCTGAAAAGACGTGCATATCGTAGCCAGGTATGCGCGTGCGCCCTGATAAGACGTGCATATCGTAGCCAGGTATGCGTGTGGTCTGATAAGACGTGCATATCGTAGCCAGGTATGCGTGCTGCATGATATGACGTGCATATCGTAGCCATGTATAACGAAAACTAAGCGCATATATATAGGGGTAGACATGACAATGAAACAAAGTTTAGTTTCCTTAATTTATCTTCTCTTTATTAATTCAGTTAACCGCAACTTTATTAATGCATAGGTATATAGATCTATAGATCTATAGATCTATCATATTTATAAATTAGTATTATCTGTTTAATTTCTCCATATATATTATATATATTTATCAACTCATCAATTATGGCCCAAGTTTAATGAAGGCTAAAATCAATTATCTCTTATAAGTAATATGGAGAGCACAGCCATCTATCAATAGAAAAGATATGGCATGCCGGCAAGCAATGAATTAAATTCAATTAAATTTATATTTTATCTATTGAAATTAAAAATTTATTATAGTATAATTATCTAAATTGAGTAGGGGCAACATCTGTATTCTAATTTGAGGTCAGAGGACAGAGTATAGCTACGTCAGTCTCTGAA
>NW_025932828.1:0-700 GCF_000764305.2 Hyalella azteca
TTACAGAATACCGTCATCAACTAAGTTGGTCTGCACTAGTTACAGAATACCGTCATCAACTAAGTTGGTCTGCACTATAGTTACAGAATACTGTCTACAACTAAGTTGGTCTGCACTAGATACAGAATACTGTCATCAATTAAGTTGGTCTGCACTAGATACAGAATACTGTCATCAACTAAGTTGGTCTGCACTAGTTACGGAATACGTCCCCAAAATAATGTCTAACAAGTTTAACAAACTCTAGTTGTTTTGTTAGCGTAGTTAATAAAAAACGCATGGTTTTTCTCTAGCGAAACATGCACTAGTTTCCTGTCCGCGTTCAAATAACCTGATGTCAATATCATGTCAAAGTAACTCACTCTAATATTTCTGCGTGAAATCTTGCACGTATATTTGAGATAAAAATATCGTTCATAGTAAACGTTTCCTAATCGGTTCTCTTAACTTTGAACGAAAGTTTTTAACGTGTTGCTAAAACAAAAGATTGCATGTATACCTATCGATTTTAATAATAACATAAATCACAGCTGGAAATGTTCACCCACTTTGGGCCATAAATGAGTTTTTAGCGCATTTTTTCATTTATGGAAAAAAGGCGCTATTATGCTCGTCATGTCCGTCTGTCTGTCTGTCCGTCTATCTGCCCGTCCGTCTGTCCGTCCGTCTGTCCGTCCGTCTGTCCGTCTGTCTGTCCGTC
>NW_025932829.1:0-1299 GCF_000764305.2 Hyalella azteca
ATCCAATTGCTTTTAAATTCGAAATAATAGTGATTGCAACTTATATAGTTTTTTTATAACCTTCTTCATGTTTCTTGTCATTGATAAATTTTGTGATTAAATCGAGAAAAGTTTCAAAATATTCAATTAATTGAATTAGAAATTTTCATTAACGCGGATCGTTGTCTGCATAGTTATATAGCAGCTCACAGCGATCATATTACCAATAACCGAGCATAAGCACAGGAAACACGGACCACGCTGCAACACCGTAAGCCCAATGAGTTCAGAACTGCTAATTACAGCCAACGATGCCGAAGTCTAAAGCCACTACTTGAGCATGGCCGCTTATCAACACGCAGTTCTGTATCCGGCCTCACCTACTCCGGTTACCCAACCATCTCCACCTTCTTGCAGCCAATGACTGACTCTGCCTGCTCAGGTCCCTCACCCCTCCACCCTCCCGCAGACAATGAGGTTAGGTAAGGTCGCTTATGGATCATTTTAGTGGAGAGTCTGGGGAACTAGCGTAGGTGAAGCCGGATTATGAAATGCCCGCTTCTGATCTAACATAGTTAAGTAGTGGATTTTAACTCACGGTGCATTTGGGCTAAGCTGGCCTCTAGCATGCAGCTTGTTGTTAGTGCATTCGACGCTTCACTTCTCACTGGAGAAAATTCAAAATCACACATTTAAAAAAATGTTCCTGATGAGACAATTTGAGATTAGGTTTCGTTACGCATAAAATATGCATTGTTCTATTTTTTAATCCTAGCAATTGAATTTTATTTCCCTTAAAGGTCAAATACCATCAAACAGGCCGACGCAAAATTTTTGTGAACATGGATATTTCCAACTATAATACCGAGAAATTAGTGTTGGGAAGACACTTCAAAATGATTTACCCAGGGTAAAATTTAAATGTAAAATCAGGAGAGCTTTCGATCGTTCCTAATTTCAGACTTGAAACTAAATAATAGGGCAGGTATTCAATTCATAACAACGAACGGTTTTCCAATACTCGTAAATAAATGTGATATTTCGATTAATTCGCAGCCATCACCGAGCAGTCTTCTCCAAATTCCAAAATATTAACCTGCAATTTTATCAACAGATAGCCACATGAGCGTTCGTCAAAATAAATGTTTTGATAAAGAAGACAATCATTTAGCAAAAAATAATATATAATATTATTATATTATTATAAATAATATATAATAACCTTAAATAACGTATATTTAAATATATTCATAGCTGAAGTTTTCTGGATATCCCAAGCTTATTCAAAGCTTTTCAGAATTTTTGCGCAGAATGATAGAA
>NW_025932830.1:0-1402 GCF_000764305.2 Hyalella azteca
GCCATAGTTACTATTGGCTTGGTTACCGTTATCCCTGTTGCCGCTGTTGCCGTTGTTACTGTTGCCGCTGTTGTTCCTGCTGTTTGAGGCGCTGTTACTGTTATTTTCAGTGCCCTTTACTCTGTCATTGCTGTTACTCCTGTTATTACTGCTGGCTCTGTTGCCACTGTTACTGTTGGTTCGGTTGCCGTAGTCCTTGTTGCCGCTATTACTGTTGCCGTTGTTACCGTAGTCCCTCTTGCCGTTGTTATTGCTGCTGCTGTTGTTGTTCCTGTTGTTGCCATTGTCCCTGTTGCCGTTGTTGCCGCTGTAGACGTGGGGGGCGGTGGTGCCCCCGATGAGGCCCCGGACGAGGAGGGCGCCCCCCGCAGGCCTCAGGTACTCCGGGGGGAGGCCCGCCCCCCTGCAACAATTAATAACACGTTAACAATTAGTTGTTTATTTGTTAATTATCTTGTTAATTGAATAATTAATTAATAACACAAAATAATGACAAAAACAATTAATAGAAAACTTATAAATTATTTTAACATATTAAGAAATAATCGTTTATTTCTTAATATTCTTGTTAAATATGTTAATGTTAAATAATTAATTAATAACACATAAACAGTTAATAGAAAACTAATAAATTATTGTAACACATAAACAATAATCGTTTATGTGTTAATTATCTTGTTAAATATGTTAATATTAAGAAAAATTAATGTCTTTCTTTTATAATATATCAATTATTTTTAGTAATTATGAATTATATACATATAATAAACTAGCTATTTTACACGGTAAAACTTTGGTATGTGCGTTGAATATATTTTTATTCAAATATGAAAATTTTATTCATATTAATAAAAAAATCATCACTTTCTTTTATTATATATAAGTTATTATATTATATATCAATTATTTAATATCACTAAGTTTGGTTTTCCCCGACTTTCCGAAAAGCTTATTAAAAAAAAATGTTTCATTCGCAAGGAAGGTTGATTTTCAACAGCAACCAACAGGTAACAGGAAAATAGGGTCTACATTACTTTCTACAGCGACTTACTCCTGTTCAACAGACGTTTCCTGTTGATGTTGTTGTTGATACTGTTGTTGATGCTGCTGTTGATGTTGTTGATGCCCCTGATGATGCCCATGTTGTTGATGCTGCTGTTGATACTCCTGTTGTTGTTGCCGTTGCTGTTGATGTTCCTGTTGAAGCAGCTGTTGCTGCTGTTGTTGTTGTTGATGCTGCTGTTGATACCCCTGTTGAAACTGCTGTTGATGCTGTTGTTTGGGCTCCTGTTGTTGCTGCTGCTGTTGTTGTTCCTGTTGATGACGTAGCGGTTGCAGTGACCGCTGTTGATATAGTCGGCCCTGTTGCTTCTGTTGTTCAACAGGGAACTGACCGGGGGGA
>NW_025932831.1:0-511 GCF_000764305.2 Hyalella azteca
GTAGGGGCTATAAATGGTAGGGGCTATAAATGGTAGGGGCTATAAATGCTAGGGGCTATAAATGCTAGGGGCTATAAATGGTAGGGGCTATAAATAGTAGGGCCCCTACTAAATAAATTTGGTAGGCGCCATATATTTTTTTAAATTTATTTTGTTCTTTTTTATGTTTTACTGCAAGCCTCCTTGCTTCTTCTGAGGCAGCTGGCACAAAGCCAGCTGGTTCCAGCTGCCTTTGCCAGATGCCTTTGTCAGCTGTCTCTTCCAGCTGCCTTTGCCAGATGCCTATACCAGCTGCCTTTGCCAGTTGCCTTTGCCAGCTGTTCTTCCAGCTGCTCTTGCTAGCTGCCTTTGCCAGAGGTCTTTGTCAGCTGCCTCTTCCAGCTGCCTATACCAGCTGCCTTTGCCAGCCGTCTTTGCCAGCTGTTCTTCCAGTTGCTCATGCTAGCTTCCTTTGCCAGATGCCTTTGTCAGCTGCCTCTTCCAGCTGCCTATACCAGCTGCCTTTGCCAGC
>NW_025932832.1:0-348 GCF_000764305.2 Hyalella azteca
AGTGACCCTTCACGTGAGGGTAGTGACCCTTCACGTGAGGGTAGTGACCCTCCACGTGAGGGTAGTGACCCTCCACGTGAGGGTAGTGACCTTTCATGTGAGGGTAGTGACTCTTCATGTGAGGGTAGCAGACCTAAGTCTCTAGAAACAAACTTGTTAACAAACTTCACTTACGAGGCTTGTCCCGTTGACGCACAAGAATGCTAACTGAATCATCCACATCCATTTGTGTACACAATTTTGAGACCAAAATATATTTGTAAACACATTTGAGACTCACGTGGACTAGAGACTGGCAACAAAACTGTCAACAAATATGCAATAAATTGTCCAGGTTGTCAACATTCC